>NC_050182.1:9814631-9862131 GCF_008315115.2 Sander lucioperca | reverse complement strand
TAGGCTTAACATGCACATATCAGTATAACACTACGAAAAAAGGATTGACATGGTTAGACATTTCAAGAGTTTGGTTACCACTCCTATGTCAACGCCACTATTTTGCTGATAGGTGTGTGTGTGTGTGTGTGTGTGTGTGTGTATGTAAAGTTAGTTTTTGTCGGTGAATAAATGCTACAACTTCTCAAGACCCAAGCCGAGTTCCAGTGTCTTGCTTGCCACCTGCTGATTAAAGTGAAGGGGGTTAGCTCCGAAGTTAGCCACAACTTTGGCCCAGGCTCACTAACTTAAGGTGGTTTAACCTTTAAGTTTGGCAAGCTATTCTCATTTTGTCACTAAAAGCCGCTTCTCCAATTTTGCTCGATTTTTTTTTTTATTTTAATTTTTAATTTTGTTTGTTATTTTTTGTTACACAAATACAGTCATATACAGCATACCCCGGTGAAATGTCAGGAAGCTATGAAAAAATGGATACCGCTCAAGCCTTAGTTATGATAACATTATAGAATGTCAGATGACTTATATAAAACAGAGATGATCGTCAAAGGATAACATTTATCCAGAAATCCACACCTGGACTTTCTGGCTCTCAATGGGGCCGTTTTAATGCAAATCACTAATGCACAATAGCTGCATGTGAACATGATTTGTTGAATACTGGGCTGTGCTGTGACTCTGTGTATCACAGAGGAAATGATAAAGACACACACACATAAAGAATGAACATATTTGTTCTTTCACATACGTACGTACAGTAAATCATACACACACACGCACACGGCTGACATCACTGCAGCTGTGGTAAGAACCTGATCCTGTACAGTGTTCCTCTACTCAAATAAATTCTGTGGTCTCTCTCTCTTCCCACACACACACACACACACACACACACACACATTCTGGATAATTGGAATCAGAGTCCTCTGAGACAGCAGTACAGTGGAGCTACAGGAGCTTTAACAAGTAGCAGCAGTGGTGCTCAATTGTGATTTTAAGTGTGTTTAACAGTTGACAAAGCTTCCCACATCACCAGCAGTGCAAGCAACTATCAGGGGTTAAGTCTGGGGTTACATGTCACAGTATGTGATGTATCTGTAGAGTCAGTCGCATCTAGACACTTAAAAGCAGATTACAGAAGACTAAAGCTCAAGACAGGCAGTGAATGAAATGCAGTATCTGTAAGACAAACACAGTAGCCTCAGTTTACTGTAACTGAGAAATTATGTTTAGTCAGTTACTCACTATCTGGCTTCAGTCTCACTGCAACATCTCGTCAAACGCCAACAGTCTGCTCTTTGTCTTTCCACTGTGTCTTGTCATTCCTCATGTCATCAAACCTGACTAAAAACGGTGACATTTGACGCAGGCGAATGATGCAACGTTTATCTTTTGCCGTGGCAACGCTGACAAATTACCATCCAGCATTTAAACTCGGCAGCTCCTGTGAAGGTGACGTGACTCAGGATGTGACTTTAGCAGATACGGAAATTGGAACAGTGTGTCCACAAAGCCTGTTGCTCTTCAAACTGATCAAAATCCCAAATGGGTCACAGATGAGAGAAATAACAAAAATAACAACCGGGACAGTGTTTTGCTGTCTGAGAAGCTTTGGGTTTCATGAACTCATGCATGTATTACGATCGATAGATAGATAGATAGATAGATAGATAGATAGATAGATAGATAGAAATGATATATACACTATAGATAGATAGATAGATAGATAGATAGAAATGATATATACACTATAGATAGATAGATAGATAGATAGATAGATAGATAGATAGAAATGATATATACACTATAGATAGATAGATAGATAGATAGATAGATAGATAGATAGGATAGAAATGATATATACACTATAGATAGATAGATAGATAGATAGATAGATAGATAGGATAGAAATGATATATACACTATAGATAGATAAGATATATACACTATAGATAGATAGATAAGATATATACACGATAGATAGATAGATAGATAGATAGATCCTGGATCGTATTACATTTTCAACATTTCCACACTAGCAAAGTCTTGAATTCTTTTTGGTCTGAACACTCATTTAATCAAAAACTTGCAGAGCAAAAAAAAAAAAAAGATGAATTGTGCATTCTGCATATTACCGCAATAAAAATGATATACTTCTAATGTCACGATAGATAACAAGTCCAGATTTAGAAACAACCGCGTCAGTTTATGTTTCAATCGGCCTCAACAGAGGTTTCCTATTAGAAGTACATTATCTTTCCTCCCTTGTTTTTTGATCAGTTCCCACAAATTTAAAATAACTCGTTTAATTGGTTTTAAATCTAGACTTTCCTAAAGTGTGTTTATTCACCTGCTCAGTCACTCGGCTCCCTTCAGAAACAGAAATCTGAAGCCGTTGGTCCCAGTTTAAGTTCAGTTATAGTGGCTCTGGGTATTTGCTGCCTTCCGTCTTTCCTTGATAAAACGTACATTGCTCCCCGAGGGTCCATTTTAGTGACTATTAGTAATACAATATAACAAAAAAAAAAAAGAATGTGAATAAAGTTCAAATTAAACAGGGATAAAGATTTCAGGCAGATGTGGTTTGTGGGTTCATATCAGGTTTTAGGTGATACAGCAGGGGTTTTATGTTTGCTGATACAGTCCACACAGCTTGACTTATGACTTCCATTTGTTGCTGTAATTATATATTCAACATAATACAGATGTCTGGAGGCCCTAAACAGTCTCACAGATGTGTTGGAAATGATGCTTTTTAAAAAAAGTTTGCTTTGTGAAGAATTCCCCACACACACGCACTGATACTGTACGCACACGGGTCGTGCAGGTAAATCTCTGAACTGAGGGTGTAACCTGGCGACGACGGCCCCAGAATGTAGAGAGGTGGTGTGGAACAAGACGAGATTTACAACCACACACACACACACACACACACACACACACACACACACACACACACACAGCGGGAACTAGTAATGCTGCATTTGAAAAAAACGGAAAAAATGTTTCCCCTTGGCCTTTTCCAAACCTTTCATGACCTCCACTTCCTTCCTCTTCCTCCATTTCACCCTTCTCTCTTTCTATCCCTCCTTCCATCTTTCCTCTCTCCATTATCTTGTCATCTGTTTAAATCTAGTTTATCTCCATCTATATTTTCTCTGTTGTCTTTCCCCTCCCAGTGTCTCTGACTTTTTCTTACATTGCTTGTATTTCCATATCTCTCTCTCTCTCTCTCTCTCTCTCTCTCTCTCTCTCTCTCTCTCTCTCTCTCTCTCTCTCTCTCTCTGTTGTCCCCCACCCATCATCAACACCAAATGAATAGAGTTTCTTGTTTTAATGTTTAAATCCACACAGCAACCTGATTCAACACACTGGCAACAAGTGGACAATCAGAGTGTGTACAGGAAGTATCCCTTTTTATAAACTCCATTACCCATAGTTAGAAACAAATCGTATCATTCTTACTTCAAAGATAGAATTGGGATGAAGTTTCAATTTCAGTGTTTTGTGGGTAAATATGAATCTACGACATACCTGTTTCTGCCTATTTATCCGTTCCCTACACATCAAATATACTTCACCTTAGTGTTGACCATTTTCCAAAACATACCACCGTTCATTTTTACATTAAAAAAAAAAAAAAAAAAGGCTTTTTCCTTCCTTTTAGGCAGCCATTGGTTTCATTCATTTCAGAATATGTTCTGAAATTCAATTTGGAGACACTTGAAACCTGTTTGAGTCTGGCAATACAACACAGTGTACATCCTGTCTGCCCTTATTAGTGTCAAAGTTACCTTAAAAAAAAAAAAAAAAGGTGGTGTGGCTTGGAAACATGGCCATCAGAAATGTAAAGTATGTGTAGTAAACAAGCTACCCACTTGTTACTTAAAGTGGCTGTATGTAACTTTCAGTTTGTGTCTAGCGGCCGCTTTGGACAAAAGCGGTAGTGTTATTACCACACCTGCTGTCGTCGTAAAGGTCTTTTCTTTACAGTGCTGTATTGCCCACTGTAGTTTACGGAGTTAGCGTTACTGGGAGGTCATATAGTCGCGATGAATATTTTGCTTAGACAGAAAATCATTCATTTACAATATGAGAATACGTTGCAGTTGGGGTGTAAGAAAAAATCGATACACTTGAGTATCACCACTAGTGTCCTTGCCTAACAGTGCCTAACAGTGCCTAGCAGTGCCTGACTTTTTGCTAGAAGCTAACAATGTAGCTATGGCTGAACTTTGGCCTACTTTAGCATATCAAAATGAGCTCACTAAGAACCTGTGAACCACAATCCCAAACTGGCAGTTTGATTTTCTGTGTACTGAATTGTTTAGCTAAAGTAAATTTCTTTGACTTTTATGCACATCATGTCTTTTTTTAAATATTAGTTTTTCTAAAATTATACTTAAAAAAAATCCCAATATATCGCCTTACGCACAGTATCGAAATGTATTGCAATATATTGAATCGTGATACGTATCGTATCGCCAGATTCTTGCCAATACACAGCCCTATGTTGCAGATGCATCGTTGCATTTCATGTGTTGCATACAGTAACTTAGCCTACTTTGGATGTCTCGTGAGCTAAACTGGATCAAGTTATCACTGTCACTGTGTCACTAGCCAAAGCATTAAGACATTGTTGTAGCAACCAACGTAATAATAACTTATATAGCGCATTTCATGAAACCCACGGACGCTTTACACAAGTACAGGGGGACAAGGGAAAAGGAAATAGTAGGCCAACACAAACACAGACTAAAAGGAATAAAACATCCGCGCCATATTGAAGGGGGACGTCATTTAATGTTGGCTACTGACATACAACCACATTGTAAAGTTATTTTATAAATGAAATACATACTACATACCTGAGGGCCAGTCCGGGGACGTTTTTGAATCATTTACAATCCCGTAATTGTCTCCATCTGTTGAAAGCCCGACCGAGATTGACTCGGTTTCGCTCGTCGTCTGCCACTTTCCCTTTCCCAGTAAAATACAGAATCGATTATAAAATTTTAGTTTTAACTTTTAGAGCACTACATGGACAGATGCCGAAATATATCGCTGATTTGTTGACCCCTTACTCCTCTTTCCGCACGCTTCGTTCCTCAGGTCAAAATCTCCTGATGGTCCCAAAAACCCGCCTTAAAACTCGGGGAGACCGCTCCTTTCAGGCAGTTGCTCCCAAATTGTGGAATGCCCTGCCCCTGTCGCTGCGTGTGACCGATTCTATCATTTATTTTACAAAACAGCTGAAGACACTCCTATTCAGACAAGCTTTCACTTGACTGAGCTATCATTGTTTTTATGTTTGTATGATGTTTTTTAAATTGTTAAACTTGCTGCATGTAAAGCACTTTGTGACTCTGTCTGTGATAGGTGCTATATAAATAAAGTTTACTTACTTACTTACTTTTAGCTTTTAGTTGTTCTTCGTTTAATTTCCTTCTTTTCTGTGATGGCCCTGCCCCAATATCAGCCATAACTACAGCAGATAACTTCTAAAATAAAATAAAAATACAATTAGGCCTACATAAAGAAATCTCCTGTTACCTTTTACCTGGCTGGAAACTCACTAACACAGGCTTTTCCGGTGATACACCGAAATCTGTGACCCGTCAGAATGTGTGCTCTGTAGTGCCGTCTACCTGCTGTAAAAAATTTTGTGACTTTGTGGGAAAAGTCGGACCCGGGCAGAGGCATTACTAAAAACTATATAAAACTAGCAATCTTTTCACTGTTAGCCTCGTTTGCTGTTACAGGTCATTTATGATCATCAGTCAGAACAACACAGTTTCAGAAACATGCACAATTAACATATAGTCACTTTGAAGACTCAAAACATGTACTTTGGAGTAGACCTGGAGCTGATGTTTCTGCTGTTAGTTGAACCTTCGTGCTGTTACACCTGCTGGTGGGCGGAGTTTGACTTTAAAGACTTCTGAGTCAGCTGGATGTTAAAAAAGAGAGTAATCGATCAAATCCAGGCGTCAAACAATTAAATATCTTTATCACGAACAGTGATACTTTTCCACCACGGAGAATTGTTTGGAAAAAAAAGGTTTGCTTCTGATTTGTTTTTATTGAGTAACCTTATTACATATTCAATTCAATTTTATTTATAGTATCAAATCATAACATGAGTTATCTCAAGACACTTTGCAGATAGAGTAGGTCTAGACCACACTCTATGATTTACAAAGAACCAACAATTTCCCACGAGCAAGCATTTGGTGCGAGAGTGGTGAGGAAAAACGTCCTTTTAGGCAGAAACCTCTGACAGACCCAGGCTCTTGGTGGGCTCTTTCTGTCACAGCCGGTTTGGACACAGACACTGATACACATATACAGATATAGAGAAACATGATTCATAATAATTATAGCAGTTGGTATGATGAACAGTGGCAGTTATAGTAACAATAAAGATAGTGGAACTATGACTAGAAATAATAGTTGTAGCAGTTCAGGGCGTAGCGGGGCGATGCATGGCGTTGGGTGGCGTTGCGGGGCATTTCGGAGCGTAGACGGGCACCGCAGGGCGTCGAGCAAGACCACGCCAGCTGCAGCCATGATTTAGGTGCCACCCCAATCCAAGGAAAACTGCGAGGCGAGAAAACAATCACATTCACAAACATATTCAATTTGATAACATATGGATTTAACAATCTCTGTTGTGTTTGTTAATGTGATTTGTTGAATTCACCCAGGACAAAGGGTCAATGAGCGAGAGAGGAGAGATGAAAGTGGACCACAGTCCTTCCTCTCTTAAAAAAACTCCCCCCTCTCTCTCTCTCTCTCTCTCTCTCTCTCTCTCTCTCTCTCTCTCTCTCTCTCTCTCCTTGCCTTTCCTCCATTTTTACTATTTTCCTTGGCTTTCCTTCTTCCCTTCTTCTCTCTCTGCCTCAGTTCATGCATTCAAACCAAATTGAATTATTCACATAATCACGTAATAATTGCATGTCTGGAATAAAAAAGGTGCACAGTAGTAGCAGGTAATTATTACTATCTGTAATAACCTGGAACATTCCGTAATTTAACTGTCCCTCGCTCCCACCGCGGCTGTCGTTTCTGATATTATTTCTCTTCCAATCCGTCTCTCACGCTGGTTTATTTCCACTCGTTTTTTTCTGCTTGCCTCAAGTTTTCTCCCTCTCCTGTCGTTTAGTTCACATCCTCTCCCCAGGTTCCCTCGCTCCATCTCTTCTCAACAACTGTTTTCCTCCATCACCCCTTTCCCTCGCTGTTATTCTAGCTAAGTGTAGATTTCTGCCAAGCTCAGCACTGCTTAAGCTCAGGACATAGTTATAGTTGGCCTTAACTCTCCTCCTCCCCTCTTTTTTTTTTTTCTTCTTCTCAAAATTTCCCCCCACTTTTCACAAAACTTCCTTTTCGGCTCTTCGACAAACACCCCTCCAAACCTGGTGTTGATGTTGAGTCTCTCGGCCTCGCAGCTCTCAGATACTCCTGTAATCTGAATATCTGCAGTTTTGACTGTGTTAACAAATGTTAACCTGACTGTTTGGAGAGAGAGCCTAAAAAAACCCTGATGTGCCGACCTTGTTTGATTCGTTTTGATTCGCTGTAGGGGAGTTTTGCGGAGATGGGTGCCACTTAAAGGGGAAGTGGGCTGTGATTTTAAGGTTTTTCAGGAGAAGAGCTAAAGGATGTGTGTGGTTTGAGAGTAGTGTTAAAATAATGCTGAAGGAATCAGTTATTATTATGCCACAATAACCTCAAAACTTGCAACATCTCTGTTGACCAAAATACTTCAAGGTAATGAAGACCCGATGACTATATATTTTGGCAAGAAAATGCAACACAAAAAGGAAAAAAAAAAGAGAAAATTTTATACATTTTCTTTTTCTCAGGAGTTCCCAGGGTTCTCCAGTCCAAGTTCAGTCTTCCTTTGGCATTGGTGTGTGTTCCTACCTCTCCAGCCAAAACCACCAAGTTTAAGATTACTGTGGACACCAACCAGCCACCAGTCAACCTCAACTCCATTTTCCCAGGTAAAACACACTCACACTCATATTGCACACTCACACACATGTACACACTCGCACATAATGATGCTGTTTGCAGTTTCTCAAAAACAACCAAGGCTCTTAATCTGAAGTCAAAACACATTGCATTGTTTAAGACTTTGGCAGTGGAGACTTCTTTTGTAAACTGATATGTGAATGCACACTTATGATACATTGTAATGCTGCTATTGCTGCCCAGCATGTGGAGGTTTTCACGTGATTGGAGGGGTTAACTGGATTACTTTAAAATCTCTGATTACAGTTTGGGGGAGGTTTTTGTGTACATGCAAGAGTGCAAGATGAGTATTTCAAACAAACAAACTAAAAAGAATGCTGTAAAAGCAATACATACATGTAATTAACACATACTTTGTAGTTAGTGGAACAGTGCAGGAACATGAAAGGCAATTATTGTCTTTCATTGAACCTTTAAAATGCACATGCAGCTATTACACACAAATTAGCTCCATTGTTTTACAGCTGTATCTTTTGTTGTCTCGCATTACCAGACCTTCCTCCACAGCGCTGCGGAGGAGAGTCTGGCTAGTCCACACAGCATTCCTGGATGGGAGAAAAACGTGCTCTGGTTTATTGGCATTTCTTTAAACCAATCACAATCGTCGTTTGCAGAGGCAACGGACGGAGCCACGTTGCCTCTGCCAAATAGCCTCGGGAAGGAACTTGTTTTGGTGGAACGTGTACGTTCAAAAGTTGTTTTTGTTGTGCAACAGAAAACTCAGATTGGACAGATAGTCTAGCTAGCTGTCTGGATTTACCCTGCAGAGATCTGAGGAGCAGTTAACCATAGTCCTCATAAATCCACCGTGCCAGTTTAAAATGGCAACACAAAGAAAGCGGAAGGTAACGGACATCCGGCCGAAATGAGCGTCATCCGGCGGAATTTCCTGCGGCCCCTGAACAATCCCGGAAATGAAACGTTGTCGATATAGACTATATCGGTTGTGTATAGGGAAGAAATCTCTGGGCCCAAGAAGTGTATCACATGATGACCTGCAGTTTCGACTGAGATTTTTCACCCAGGTGGCACAGGTTCAATTCTTGGTGTGGGGAAGGTTTTTGCACCAAAAAAGTGTGTTTTAAGCATCGTAGTTTAATCCCAGAGTGCTCAGATTATCAGTAGCTGGGGCTCAGCCGGTGGAGTGGGTTTTCCACTAAAGTAATTGCAGGATTGGCAGTTTGATCCCCAGCTCCTCCTGTCCTCCATGGTGGAGTGTCCTTGATCAAAACACTAAACCCTAACTGTGTCCTATGGTTTCAGGCACGTGAGTGCGTGTGAATGAGACGCAAATTGTAAAGGGCTTTGGATAAAAGCGCTATATCAATGCAGTTAATTTAATAATATCAATAATGAAACAATATAATATAATTCATATCTGTTGAAGTCAGCTGAGAGGGACGGATTGTACATTTAATGTTGATTAAGAGCTGAGGCCCAATGAAGCGGCCACCGGAGGGCGTTACACAAAGCCAAATGACATGAACGTGTGTGTGTGTGTGTGTGCGTGCGTGCGTGCGTTTCATCCCTTGGAATCTCTGTTCTGTTTCCCAGTTATCTTCGGTACAATCGGCTACAATCAGCAGCTCTGACGTCTAAACACCATTTAGACACAGTGTTCATACTGACAGTGGGCTTTTTGTGTAAAGAGGGATTTGTGTAAGCTCGTGCCTGCTTATATTGTGTGTCTTTGTGAACAGTGTGACTGTATCTGTTTCACCTTTGTTGGCGTCTTGCATCATGATAGGCCGTCCTATCTGTCTCATCACACTGCTTTCTGTCTTTCTGTCTCGGCAGAGTTTTCAGCTAAATCAGAAGATAAGGATGGGAATAGTTTGGCTTTCCAGTTCCTGTCAGGAGCCAAGGTTACCGTGGTGGCCTCCAAGACCTCCCGTGAGTCTGAAAACCACTACATACTGAACAGGATTTTCATAAGACACCGGTTTACCTGCATGACAACTGGTTCACATGTTAAAATGGGAATTATCTATCTCTAATACAGTACTGGCTCAGGGCTTCAACATTTTAACTTATGCCTTTTCCCAAATGGTATCTATTATTGCTCTTAATGGATTTATATACCTTTTGTTGCCTCTTTTACACATTTCAATATCTTTTGATAACTTTTGATTTCTGTCTGTACCTCTTCATTTCGTCAAGTACCTTTTGATAACATCACATACAATACATCTTGGACATTTTGCAATGCTTTAACAGTAAACAATTTATAAATATTGTAGAAACATTTTGCCAATATTAATCTGTCATCTGACATTTTTTGATACCTCTTGATACGTCCTCTTTAACTCCACTTGGACGCTTACGTTCTCAGCTGACATTACTGTGTTTCAGAGGCTGTAACAGTTTTTAGGTTAGAGTGAAGATACTGGTATCACTTAGGCTGGGTAAACCCAGCCCGATCTGCCGGCGATTTGATTTCTCCCTGCAGCTCAGGCTGGAAACCTGTACATTTATCTATCCTGCTTCCGTTACAAATCTGTGGGAACCAGTCACAAACTGGCTTATCCACCTGGCGTGCTATTGGTGGGTTTAACACGATGACGATAGAGAAGCGACCAAGCAGCTTTTTGTTTACATTGAACATGGCGGCCACCAAAGCGCAGCAACCCGTTGATGCCACTGTCGCTGCTACGTCACCCGGATCATTGGTCTGATTGGTTGAAGAACTATCCAATTGCGTACAGAGTCATTTGAACTATGCCCGTTGATCATGCCTCTTGTGCAGTAGAAAATACAGAGCAGACTCCCCAGACTAATGTTCAGTCTTAAAAGTTTGAGCTTGGTCTGCTGATAGCCAGACTAGGTATCATTGGTACCAACCATGTCAAGTCATGCTAGCTTGTCGGGAAGGGAGCAAAATAATGCTCCAAAGGGATTTTTGACCATTTCCATGAATCCTTAAGTGGTTGAAAATGGGTACATTCTGTACCAAATCTGTGTAACAAATGGTATCAACCCCAAAATTGCTGCAACAACTTAATACATAATTGCGCATGATGTTCTAAGCTCACGATAATGGGTCTGTGGTAGGGAGAGATGGAGTGGAAGAGGTTAATAACTGATAATCTGATAGTGCTTCCTTTTGATACCTCCTTTAAACCTTTTTGATATCCCTGGACACCATTCTGTACCTCTTTTCAACGATTCTTATTTCTCCCATCACTTCTATAAACCTTGACAAACCTCTTGATACTGTTCGCCATGTCTTAAGACTTTTGGATATATCCTAATTACACCTGTTTGATACAGTTCATCGTGACTCTTAAACCATCGCTTTAACCTTCATACTTTTGATGCGTTTCTAACTCTAAGCAACCCTTTTATATCTTACCACAGATAGCCTGTGCTATTATTTCATTTTTAGAACCTATTTAAACATTTTAGTACTTTTTTTAGATATCTTTAAATACCTTTTTGCAACCTTTTAATACTGATCCTTTCTTTTACTTTTCTCATTCTTCTTAAGAGCGTTACCGTATTCAGAGCGACTGTTTTGAGGACATGTGGTTGGTGGTGAAGGAGTTGGTCCAGAGATTCGACAAGCATTTCTCCAAACTGGGAGTCAAAGACTTCAAGAAAAGCTTCAGTGGGCCACTCCCTATGCAAGAGTACTTCCTGTCTGTAGACCACCACTTCCAGGTACACACTAAAGTTGATGCCTCAGTTGACCTTACAAGTGACCTAAACAAGCATTTCCAAGTAAATGAGAAGTCATCTTGTGTGTGTGTGTGTGTGTGTGTGTGTGTGTGTGTGTGTGTGTGTGTGTGTGTGTGTGTGTGTGTGTGTGCGCGTGTGTGTGCGCGTGTGCGTGTGTTAGCTACGTGTCAGTGCTCAGCAGTACCAGGATCTGCTGTCTGAGCGGGCTGTCCAATTCAGAGCCATCCAGCGCCGCCTGCTGACTCGATTTAAAGACAAAACCCCAGCACCACTGCAGAACCTGGACACACTGCTGGACGCCACTTACAGCCAGGTCAGACACAAACGCAGACACAACTCGCATAGTTCCGCTTGAGAGTCCGGGGTGTAATGAAAGACGGGTGGTTGGAGGAAACGGCTCGGACGATGTGACCCCGAGGTTTTTGTGAGTAAGAGCCAGTTGAGGTATGTTCAGCATCTGATCAGGACGGCTCTGAGAGGAGACCCAAGTGCAAACTCACAACATGCAGGAGGCTAGACAACACATCTGGCCTGATAACACCTCAGAAACCCCCAGGGGATGCTGGAGGACACTGCTTGGGAGAAGAAACTCCAGGGCCAAGCAACCTCACTCAGTCTTCTGTCACTGCAACCTAAACGCATATAAGCAGCAGAAAATATATATACTGTATGTATTTTTTTAATTTTTCTGGCTCTTGGAGGTTAATTTTACCTTAGAGTAAAAAGAGAGCGTAAATCTCACTCTCCCGCTCACTTTTGCTGTCTTTCATTAACTCAAACAAACACATGCACCCACATCTACAGTAAATTACACACACACACACACACACACACTCACACACACACACACACACACACACACACACACACACACACACACACACACACACACACACACCACACACACACACACACACACACACACACACACACACACACACACACAGAGCGATGACGTGTTAGTGTAGATTTACAGTGTGAGAGTTGTATTCTGCTGATTTATGGACTTCATCTCTTTCGGTGATTAGCTGTGAGCTCACACCCAGTTGGACACAATGTGCTTGACAGACACAACCTGTTACGGACACATTTGTACCTGCACGCCCATGTGTAGACACTTTCTTCCCCTTCCGCTCTGTGTGTGTGTGTGTGTGTGTGTGTGTGTGTGTGTGTGTGTGTGTGTGTGTGTGTGTGTGTGTGTGTGTGTGTGTGTGTGTGTGTGTGTGTGTGTGTGTGTGTGTGTGTGTGTGTATATGTGCTATAGTGAAGGTTAGTGTAAAGCTGATTTTGAAACAAAGCAGCTGTTTAGCATGTGTGTGTGTGTGTGTGTGTGTGTGTGTGTGTGTGTGTGTGTGTGGCAAAGTGATGGTTCCTTTCCCCTGCTGTTTACTCTAGAGGCTGACTTGGCGGTCATCAGCTCCACCGTCCATTAGCTTCTCGTTAGCGTAGCGGACGCGGTGTGACATCATCTCTTCATTAGCTGTTGAAGCTGTCAGTACGTCACTGTTTAGCTCTGTGTGATCAGAGCCACTCTCTCTGTCCAGCACGCTGCTTTAACAATGCATTAATGCACCGCAACTTTCAGAGTTCAATGAGAGGGAGTTAATGAGCTTGTTGAAGTTCTTAATACCATTCTAACCCAAATAAACTGTGTTCACCTCATGTTGGCAGCAAGCTATCAGGGAGCCCGTTATAAACTTGTCTGCCTTAAATGTTAATATCCTCTCTCTGTTTAATGTCTACCGCCTTAACAGTTTAATCAGCAGCGCTTACAGCAATCAAACTTTATCAGGAATGTTTTTTTAGGCATGCGAGACAAAGATAAAAAAAAAAGTTATTTGAATACATTGTGAAACCTAATATCTTTAGTTAAGCCACTGAAGACTAACCTGGTGTCTCGACCACAAGCGTTTCAGATGCGTTTTTCACTCGCACGTCTCACGCAACAGACACGCTATTTTTCTAATCCACACTATGCAACTGTCCGCACAAGTTCTTGCAGGCTCCGTCTCAAGTGCAACCGCGATCTAAAGCATTTATTAACGCTTCAAGTCTATTTTCTAACAATGCGCATGTAACGGATGTTTACTTCTCTTCATTTGTGTACAGTTAATAACGTCCCTGTTAACACTTTTATTGCCGCTGATGGTAGTCTCTGCGTTGTGTTGTGTGATGGTTGTAAACTAATGGCTGACAGTTGGACCCCAACGGAAGAACCACAGACAGCTCCGATGTCGTTGATCATTTATTTGCTAACAAGCCTTCGGAATCTGAGGGATACAAGCCTGGTCTCAGCAAAAACTATTCAATGTAAAATTAAGTAGTACTCAAAGGAAACTTACAAGAATTATTTCTGTTGCCACGCTCAACAACTATTAAAAATAACTATGAAACAACTACTAACTGACAATTGATCAACGGTACAGGATCATATACTTTTAGCTTTAAAATACATTCACAATTCACACAAAGATGCTATTTACACAGATGGATATTTACACATAGATAATTACTCTGGATGTACTCTATACATTAATATTTACAGGTTTCATCAATTTATATTACAGTACACACTCACCTGAGGGATATGAGCCTGGTCTGACTTGTTCCCCCAGTGATGGAAGCTTTATAGCTGGAACCTTGGATACTGTAACCTAGTAACTTATGAAATATGAAATTACAGTATAAAAATATGAAAATATGACAAATATGTACGCATTACAACTACCAAATAAAAGTAAAATTACTAACACAATTCATTAGAACTCAAATTGTTTTTAATGTAACATGCAAGAGGCATGTGTTACACGCGCGTAAACGCGATGTTGATGCCCAATAAAACACTACTACTTTACTACAATTTACTACATATTTGATTTATCATTATTTTATCATTTTAATTATTAAACTTTTGTCATTATCTTTTAAGCCTTTTGAAAAGTGGTATATAAATAAACTTTTCTTTGACATTTTTTGTTATATAAATAAAGTCTGGCTGCTCCTCTGCTGCGCGACACCAGACCAGACGGAACCGGTTTACACAGTCGCTTCAGTGTCGCGTGAACACTGCCGTTACGCGAGCGTGACGCTGACATGGCGTTTGCGGTCTAGACGGGGGGTACTGTTGCTGTTGTCACCTACAGTTTGTTGCTGGAGTTTTACTTTTAGAAAGGTCACTTGCTTTCGGAAGTCTGGTTATACTGTTCTTGACAAGAAAACAATGAACACCTGCCAGCCAATCAAAATTGAGAATTCTCTGTGGCTATATACAACAATTAATCATTTTGTTTGAGTGCAATCTCAAGAGGGCGAGTCTTACCAAATAAGAGCCTGCCAGAGGGTAGCCTCGCTTTGCCAGACCTTCCTCCACAGCGCTGCGGAGGAGGGTCTGGCTAGTCAACACAGCATTCCGGGATGGGAGAAAAACGTGCTCTGGTTTATTTGCATTTCTTTAAACCAATCACAATCGTCATGGGCGGCGGTAAGCGCGGGACAGAGCCACAGTGCTGCTGCAAAGCCTCTAGAAGGAACTTGTTTTGGTGGAACATGTGTACGTTCAAAAGTTGTTTTAGTCGTGCAACAGAAAACTCAGATTGGACAGATAGTCTAGCTAGCTGTCTGGATTTACCCTGCAGAGATCTGAGGAGCAGTTAACCATAGTCCTCATAAATCCACCGGAGTTTAAAATTACAACACAAAGAAAGTGGAAGGTAACGGACATCCGGCCGAAAAGAGGGACATCCGGCGGAATTTCCGGTGGCAACGGAGCAATCCTGGAAGTGGAACGTCATGTATATAGTCTAGCCAGAGGGCAGATGCCAAATAAAGCGAGAGACAATAGAGATATGGACTTTTGAGAGTGGCGTTCGGCAGATGAATGCACAGAGCAACTTTTTGGACCCTGATGCACAATGAATGATAACCCTCATACCTAAAGTATTTCAGTATAAGTTACTGGATTATCATTTGTACACAAATGCTTCACTATAAAACTTTGTTTAACCTCTTCAAACTTTGTGTTTCCTGACTCCCGA
The DNA here is from genome assembly GCF_008315115.2 of Sander lucioperca. Lineage (NCBI taxonomy): Eukaryota > Metazoa > Chordata > Actinopteri > Perciformes > Percidae > Sander > Sander lucioperca. The sequence continues at coordinate 9,846,382 of NC_050182.1, read as the reverse complement.
TGTGCAGTTTGAATTACCTGCCAAAATGCCACTGTCTTACCCTACTCCAGCTCTTTCACTCGGCCTGCTATCTAGCTCTGATATCATGACTCTGCCTCCTCGAGCTAATGCTTTCTGCTGTCACTCCTGTCCATCACCCGTTCTTTCTCTCTCTCTCTCTCTGTCTCTCTCTCTCTCTCTCTCTCTCTCTCTTCCTCTCTTCCCGCCATCCAGTGGCTCTTTTGCGGGAAGTTTCTGACACACTATACACTCTGTAATGTATACACACCCGCCATAATGGAGGCTATCGACGGCTGGTCGGAAGAGTGATGAATGCGTCAAATTAATAATTCATATCAGTATTAGGAGTCGTGCTGCTGAGGCCGGGGCCAGCTCAGCAGTTTGCCTTCTGTAACAGGACGGATTTCATGAGGATACATCACATCCTCGTTTTAAGAAGAAGGTTGACATGGGAGTTGGATAATCCTAAAACCAAATATGCTTTTAATTTGATGATTTACTGACCCTTTTTTTCTGCTTTCATCTGTCTGTGTGGATTTCCTTTTCATTTCTATCACTTCTTTTTTGTTTTTCTGGCTTTCCCAGAAGGTTTTCTTCCTTCCTAACTATTCATTCATTTTTTCTTTTTCAAGTTTATTTTCTTATTTCAGTTTTTTCGTCTTCCAGGTCAAGCCGTTCTGTTTTTTTGTTTCCTACTTGCTTGCTTTTTCTTTCTTTTGACAAGGAGATGGATGGAATTGAAACAAAACATTTAACAGTTACTCATTTCCAAACAAGTGCACCTTTTAGCTTCTTGTCTTTATTAGTTTCATGTTGAACATCTTGCTCAGAGGCACTTCAGTAGTCTTGATGTAAGAAGCTAAGACAATGTTCCTTCTTCTCCCACCGTAATGTTTTTATTCCGATCAATATCAGTTTAAATGAGTTCCTGGTCAAAAACCTTTACCAGGTGAAACCTCATAGGACTTAAAAAAAAAGGAGACATTTTGTGGGTGTTTACCTCATGAAGCCACGGCTCCATGCCAGCAATCACACTGTTGTTAGAATGGCAACGGAATGTGTGGCCAATCAGGAATGCTGGTGAACCAGGCACCTCTTTCATTTCGGCCCGGAGGAATGTCTGCTGGGTAAATTTTCTGCATCAATCTTAGGTGATGGGGGGGGGGGGGGGGGTGGATTTCCCCCTCGTTAGCGGTGTGTGTCTCCACATGCAGCGGCCGGCTATCGCCGACGAGCCGTCAGAGATAAGAGAAACGAGCTCCCTGTGAGAATACTCTGTGGTCGGCTGTGCATTTATGCAGCCGCGGATAATATTTCCATTGTTCATGCTGCCTTTACGAGCCTATATATTATTCATGAATTCCTGAGAGCTAGCAAGCCACGTCTGACTTCATATGTGTGTACGTGTAAGCGCAGGGAACTTTTTCATCCGCCAACCATGGTGGCTGGATTCCAAAATACACCCTATGTTTGAACCGTTTGACCAGCTGAATGTGATTGATGAGTTTGGGAAAAGAGTGAGACCCATGAATGATTGTTTGTTACGTGACTGGTAGAGAAGACAAACCAGCTATGGACAAAAATTTGTTTGTTTGTTTGGGTCATTGGTGGTGATTTGCAGCTCTACTCTGAGTTTTCTTCTGTCTTCTGTCCAGGTCGGAGGTGTGTTTCGCCTCCACCTCCCTCCCCCCGTCACTGCTTAAAAAGGCATCAGTCATCGCAGCCCCTGTGTTTTACACTCTCCCCTCTAACTGGTGTTTGATTAATCTGTGGCAGCCAGAGGTTAGCCTGGCGCTAGTGCTCCATGGCTAACTAGCCTCTCCAAATTCAAGGGGGGAAACCCAGGACTGTCACTCACAGAAATAAGAACTAAAAGCCCTAAATGGAGTTTGTGGAAATGGATGAGGAGGTAGAACGGGGGTAGAACAAAGGGAGGGAGGCTTTCCATAAATATTTTCCCTGGCGCTGTTTCCTCTGGAGGTGAAACGTCCGTCGTTTGTTGGTATTAGTGTTAGCGCTGGGCTAGCTAGCGTTGACGTCTGGGAGGTGGCGGGGGGGAGGGCGGCTCGGGAGCTGGACCGGGCCGAGCCAAGCTGAGTCTCCCTGTAATTATGAGTTCAAACGTTGGAAGAGGGCGACTTGCTGACTGACGGTGTGACTGACAGGCCGTCCAGGGGCCTCGCAGGGCCCCTAATGGAGGCTTCTGGTAGACAGCAGCTTGATTTATCTGGTCCCAAATGGAGCTCTAAACATGGCTAAACACAGATCCCACTGTGGAGCGCAGGACCACCGCCATTAACAGTCGGGCCTCTCACTCCTTGTGTCTATGTGTGTGTATCTAAGAGTGCATGAGGAAGTGTGCATTTCAAGCGTGTATATGTATGTGTACTTACGTTTCATTTGGCCGTGTTTTCACATTCATGACTGTGTGTTTATCAATGTGTATAATCATAATTCAGTAGATTTTGTGTCACACGTTTTTGATGGCATGTGTCTGCATGCATGCAGACTGTGTGGACATCAGTGTTTAAATACTGTATGTTTGTGTATATGTGTGCAAGCATTTTAGCAGATTATGTCTGCATGTTTTTTTCCCCCCTGTGTTTGCATGTGCACTAGAGGTCTTGACGGGTCCAAACATTTTGACCAAATCCAAAACGGACTCATTGAAAACCTACCCAAACCTGACGTGCAAAAATAAATTTTCAGCAAAAGAGACCTGATCCGTGGTCAGTCGGAATAGAGCTGAGGATAACTGGAGAAAAAAAAAAGCGAGGATACCCAAATAAAAAGAGAGAGAACACAAGTTTCTGCAGCAGAATGGTACTTCACCAAATAAACAAATAGAACACATTTTTATTCTGTGATGATTATGACATGGCACATATTGAGAGAGATGATAGAGAATCCGGTTGGATCCATACATGACTGACACACAGACCTGCTTCAATCCAACAAAACCCTACCTGAATGTTGATTAGTTGATTTTTGATGACCTGACCCAGTTTAGGTCCCAGATCTGTAGGTTACTAGGAACTTAAGGACCCATGAAGATTAGTGCTAGTGCACTGGGGGTGGGTATCAAATCTCAATACTATTTATCAAATCTCAATACTTTTTGAGTACTCATCGAAATGTGTCTTTGGCACCATCTAGTCTATCAAGTACCAAATGCTTCATAGGATTCTAAGTCCTGTTCACTCTAATTTTGTTACTTTTAAGACTTGTTAGGTAACGTTCTTGTAAAGTTGCTTTGTGTTAAGACAGACACTGATGAACTGAAGAAGTTCTTCTTATGTTGTTCAATAGAGAAGCGTGAAACTCAAAGTACGGTATTGAAAAAAAAGTATAATTTTGGTGCCGACACTCAGGTATAGTATTGGCATCGGTATTCTAACTTTTCACACCTAAAGCGCATGGAAGTTTGCATATCTTAAGATGCATGTGTGTAACACTGCGTCCATGACCAGCCCGCTCTGCTTGTGTCTGCGCATGTACTCTTGTCACAGTTGACTGGTGGTGTGTTTGCATATTAACAAGTGTGTTTTCATGTAGAGAGAGTATGTGTGTGTGTCAGGTGTGAATGGCAGGCTCTTAGGTGCTCTGTGTGTTTGTGTATCAGATTAAAGGACCGACGGGAACCGGGAAACCTCCTCCCTCCCTCCCTCTCTCTCGCTCTCTCAATCATTTTTTGACTTCCCCCCCAGGAGATGTTTCACCGCAGTTACACACACATTTACACCCATCACTTCTCTCTCTCTCTCTCACACTCACACACACACACATACACATGCACACTGAGACCCCTCTCGAGGCTGAATGGAGCACAGAGGGGTGACGGTGGTCTGGTTTGTTTTCTCTCAGACTGTTTATGTGACTGTCTTATCACTGAATGGCTGTCTTTCATTCAGCTGACTGACACTCAATGGTGTGTGTGTGTGTGTGTGTGTGTGTGTGTGTGTGTGTGTGCGTGTGTGTGCGTGTGTGTGTGTGTGTGTGTGTGTGTGTGTGTGTGTGTGTGTGTGATGGGGGTCGGCTGTCTCCTGGGTGAGGGATTTTGTCTTTGTTTCCTCAGATGAGAAACCACAGCAAAGCCAACCCTACCTGTGTAACTACCGAAGCTGTTGCTGTGGGGTGTTTGCTGTAGTCTTTGTGGGGAGAACAGTCTAGAGTAGTACCACTAGTTTCTTTAAAAAGGCTACGTCCGACTTTTTTTTCACCATGGTTTCGCCACTCATTCGTTTACCCGCCTTGAGGTTAGGAGAACATTCTGCAAACGTAATAGCATTTTAATGTATTTCTCTTAGAGTTTCCTTGTGCCCATTTTTTCTTGTAATCTCTTTTTCTGCTTCACAACTTTTTGTGGTGAGCAAAACATGAGCAAACATGTGCAAATGAAAATCGGCCGGTGTTGAAAGCCATATTTCATTATTTTGGATTGAAATTGGTCCTCCATTCAATTCCAGGTAGCATTAGGTCATTAAAAAGTCTGTTTCAAGTTAAACTGTTTCAGATTAAGCTTTGCTAACCCTTGTAATATCAGTAGGATCGGATAACTGTTCTGTGATAGAGCTTTGGTTATTAGCCCAAGCCGAATCAGCCCCGCCCTGAACACCAGACGGGTTTGAGCCGAGTCTGGCTCTAATTTCTCCTCAATTACCTCAGGCTTGATCAGGTCAAGTTTCTTTTTATTTATCTTCTCCAGATTTTAATCAGGTTCAGGCTCATTAAATGCCGCAGCGGTTGCGGGCTGGATAACACACAGTCCACATCGGTTCCAGGAGGGTCAGGCCAGATTTTTGGACCAGACATAAGCCGTAGTACGAAAGTCGTGTAAAAACAATCACAGAGGGAGGAAGAGAAGAGGCATGAAGCATCTGTACTGTTCTTTATCAGACAGACATCGATGACCTGCCAGAGGATTTCCTCATAGATGTGGTGGAGCTGGATGAGACTTTATTAATAACATATGGATGTGGTCGGTGCGGGAGGGGGATCAGAGGGCGAAGTGAAGAGAAAGATAGAAGACATAGACTTGATTGAAGTGAAACAAAGACAAGACAGACATAGAAATAAAAAGAATGAGAATGTGGGATATTCCAAATATGAAAGCATGCGGAAAGGCAGAAAGATGAGGAGATGAAGTGATGGAGTTGAAGAGGAGAGAAGTGAAACATGAGAGAGACAGATGGATATACTGAGAGATGGTGAGAAACACATTTAGAAACAGAAAAGAAGACGAGTGCAAAGACAAAAGAATAAAAAATGGAAGAAAGGGATGGAAAGACAATGCATCTCTGTTCTACGGCAGTTTATGATGCAGGGCAGATGATGCAAAAAAAAAGAGAAGCGATAGAAATACAAAGATGTGTCTACCACTCTTTGCATCACAAGAAAGAAGGGTTGTGATTCAAAGAGATGATGCAAAAAAGAGATGATTGTGAAGCAGAAAGAGAGGGCATTCGCAGAGATGAAAGAAGTGGAAATGATCATTTTAAGATAGATCTGAATCAGGCAGATGGAGGGAGAGAGTCGTAAATGTGCCCCTCCTTCTTTCCTTTCTTTCCTGTCTTCTGATCCCACAGCTGAAAGAATCATAGAACAAATCTGACTTTTATTGTCCGTTTTATTTCCTATTGATCTGCTTTCATCTGTCTGCTGTCTGCCCTGCAAATGACAGAGTGATCCGAGCTCTTGATCACACCGCAGAGGACAGACGAGAGAGAAGGCAAAGGAAACAGAGAAAGTTTACTGAGGGCAAGGAACGAGAGTGTAAGTGGGATAAAGAATACTGTACTGTTTGTGACATTATTTAAAGGAAGATCAGAGACTAAAAGGAAACCAGTGACATAAAGAAGCAGTTTAAGAGTAAAAATGAAGTAATCAGAATCAGAAATACTTTAATAATCCCAGGGGGAAATTATTTTTGTTACCACTCCAGGTATACAAACAACATATACAAACAACATATATTATCAAAGCAAGCAAAAAAGAAAGAAAATGGCAGATTAATCCGTGGAAGAAATAAACACAAGGACAAGGAACTAATTCAAGACAGGATAAAGAGGAGGTGAATTAAGAATGAATGAAACTATGTAGACATTGAGTGAACTGTTACATGTAAAGAGCAAAGGAAAAGCAGGAGGAAGTTCAAAAAAAAAGAACAATGGTGCAGTATAAGGTAAATGACCGGTCCATAAGATTTCCTTCAGTACTCTGAAGAGACAGTCATCCGTGTGCTCCCGCTGTGCTCCAGTTATCACTTGCCGTCACTTACGTCCTGCCAAAATATTCACAGTCGAGTTTTAACCAGTGAATATATTAAGACAGAGTTTCCCACCATGCTTACCACATCATTTCCCGTTGTGTCCTGTTGCTGGGCACCAAGCAGAGATTTAATAAATCGTCCATGTTGGAAAGCTGTCACGCTGGGAGGAGATTAGACAAGCAGAGATTATAGAATGGAGGCTGTTTTTCCCTGCAGCTTTAATTAAACAGTCTGATAGTTCAGTCCAGGCCTGATATTACACCCCTGACCTGGGAAACCTGTGGCTCGACCATCATTGCGAACTGCCCTGGTAAAGACCACGGGTGAGACCTGGATCCCACTTCATTCTGCTTGGTGTCATAGGTCTTCTTTCTCTTCGTGTTGTGGTTTCAAAACTCCCCGACTGGTTTTTCTGGCACAGAAGTTTTCACTGTAACATACAAAACCGCAGCAGGGTGCTGTTTGCATTTTGCTTTGGTCTTGGGAAGCTTTTGTTTGGCCATAGAGTAAATGAAATCAACTTTGCAGCTCGCAAGAAAACGTGTGTAGGTTGATGCTGTTGGCCATGCCGAACCACAGACTGTAAACTCGTGCACTTTCAATGACGTTATGAGTCCAAAAGACCACAGTGAAGTGGTGATTGAAAACGTCCATTTGGTGCGCTCTGGTCTGCACTAGTGGTAGTGACTGGAGTGAAAAGGGGAAGTAATGCATTACAGGAGGCTTTTCAGTGTGTATTTTAAAATAAAAGTTAGGATTAAAGGTCCAGTGTGTAACGTGTTTAGTTGTTCATAATCAAAATCTGTGTTGCCCGTTCACAAACTTGTCCTTTTTCATGAATATTTACCACCACCATCAATTCCAAGTATTCCTTTTGGCTTGAAATTTTACATTTGCATTTGCATGAACTGGGTTAGATGCTCCATATTCATGCACCAACTTGAAATACGTTAGCCGGTAAGGGACATACAGGACATACTGCTCCGCCTTTCGCGTTTTCGCTGTCACATGATAAACTCACAGGTGCTGCTAATGGGTATCGTAGCTTCCCGGCCCCGGCAAGTTTGAAGAAGGAAACATGGAGGACCACACGTATTCAAAATCCAAATTTCAGGAACAGGAGTCTTCTTCTTGACCCAGAAAAAGAAAAAGGATATTGAAAAGAGCAAGAGACCGGCTTTTTGAAGCATGAAGCCTACCGTAGCTGTAATACGTACTTTGAACTGCGTGGTGCGAGAGAGTTGATTGTGATATATGATCTCAACGCTGGATGGGAGAAATTCCTACACATTTGGACCTTTAAAATTAAATAAGCCGCTAGTAAAGAGCACATAAAAATAAAGAAAAACAAAATGCGACCATTAACTACAACGTCCTCGGTTTGAGTCCGGCCCAATTTGTGTCATGTCTCCACTGTTAGGCTAAATAAAGGCTTTAAATGCCCTAAAAAGTGAACATCTAAGGTATTCAAATAGATATTAAAGTGACTATAACAGCCGACTAGGGCTGGGTATTGTTTAAAAAAAAAAGTTGATTCCAGAACCAATATTGCTATCCTTAATGTGATACCGATATAGATTACCTAATTTGATACTTTTTTTCTACGTTATTCAATACCCATCATGTGAATGGAAGCATCTCGGCACGCTGAACTGCCAACTCCACTTCACAGACTGTATGGGTTGTAGCTGCTGCAGGGCCAATCTTGTGTTTGATTAAATCAAAGGAGGCTTGCGATGATTGGCTGCTAGCAAAACCATACCAATAGTCTTTTCTTTTTTTTATCTGGGAACAAAAAGGACTGATTGTAGGTATCATTTGAAGAAGTTTCTATACTATTCTGTACTGGGTTATTTTGGTTGATACCTTAAAGGTATCAAGTACCCAGACTGATCTCATGAAGTGGCGTATGTATGACACGCCAATTCGTATGCCATTTTGGCGTGTTATCAAGACGCATAATCGCTTTTCAGCGTGTTTATCAACGCTGTTTGGCCTCCATTGACTTACATTACCTTGCGATTGCGTGTCAATTTACGTTGTAGCTAGTAGTACAAAAGGGCGAAAATCCGCGTAGGGAGGTTGGTCGGGGTGGTGGATGGGTCAAACACAGGACTTTCACCCAGGAGACCGGGGATCGTGTCCCACTTGTCATGTTTCCTTTGTGTGGCGCGTGTCACATTTCCTAAACCCAACCGTTGCTTTCTTCTTTTCCTAAAGCCAACCCCGTTCTTCTTTTCCTAAACCCAACCAGAGCACCAAATGCAAAGTCCCGTTCTGGCGTAGACATACACACAGATAGCTCCAAATGCAAGCATAGACATACACGCGGATAGCTCATAATGCGTACAGATAACACGCGCCACTTGGCTTTAGAAAGTGGCATGTATGTTTACGCAAAGTCATGATATCACGCTGACGTACCGATAGCCAGCTCTACGGCAGACTAAAGTTTACTGTGTTAATGTGAAGTAGAAATTAAAGGAAAAAAGCCAGTGTGAAAAAACTAACCGATGAAGTGAAGAGGATTAGATTAAGAAAGGGTTAAGGTGACTTAACATAAAGTAGGCGTAACGTTGCGAATAATTCGTTGGTACGCATCTCTTAATCTAAAACAGAAAAAATGCATTGACAAAGGTAATCAAGGTCTGTAGCAGTTTCACGGGTACTCAACAGAAAAGTCTGTCCGATTTGTATAAAAAAAACGTTCAGCAGAATTCATGCTCCAGTCTGACAGCACCCACCCCCTGCACATAGAGTTTCAGACCCTGCCTTCTGGTTCCCACTTCAAATACCCCCTAGTCAGAACCAACAGATATAAACACTCCTTCATACCCTCAGCCATCTAACTGTTAAACTCAAATAGGATAAGGTAATGTCAGCTTGACTCACCAACCACGCTTGATAAATATGGCTTTTTTAAATGTTTGCTATTTATTGTTGTATGTTGTATTTGTATTGATCTTGTGTAGTCAATCTTGTGTCACTGCTGCGAAGCCGATTGCCTCTCTGGGGACAAATAAAGTTCTACTTGACTTGACTTGTTATAAAGTAAAACTAAGTTTGCTCAAGTAAGCTGCAACAGTAATAATAGTTAACAAAAGGAAAATGATAAGTTTGAGTGGACATTAAAGTAATAAAGTGTGTTATTTTAAGTTCAAACCATTGAAACAAAGTAAATTGTGTTACTCTTATCGGGCCGATTGTGTTGTATTGTGTTTAATGTCTGATCCCAGGTCAGCTCAGACTATTCACTCTTTGTTTTAAACCAGCAGGACTCTGTCTGCAGCTCTGTAGAGGTTACACCCCAGAGAATATGATTACACAATAGCATGTAATGTGTATACACACACACGCGCACACACACTGTGCCCACATGACGGTGGAAATTTGCCACATGCATCTGATTTTTGATGAATAAATTCCTGTTCGTTCAAGAAATGCCGTTTCAACAATGAACCCAGTGTGTGCGTGTTATTCCATTATTTAATCAGCTGTAAATATAGCTGTATGGAGCGTGTCGTGGTCTGTATGTATGGAAACCATGTGCACAATGGGACAAGTTGGCAGTCTGTAATACAGTGGAACAATATATACAGATCTGCATTCAGAGCTGTAGCTAATGGATTTTGGGCACAGGCTGGAAAACGTTTGTGTGCGTGTGTTTATGTCTTTGTTCTGAGTGGCAGATACAGTCAAATGTAAAGCCGCTTTACCCAAATGAGAATTTTCCAATCCCACTTTTTTTTTTAAGTTTAAGTCGTGCTAGTGGTTCCTACTTTTTGTTATGTGCAGATATGTTTCAAAAACAAAAAGTACTCATTATTGATACCTTTTCATTAGTATTATGCGAAATACTAGCCATGTCACAGATATGTGAAAGTGCTAAGTCAAAGGCGGTTAGGTATTGATGAAGATTTTTCCCCCGAAAGGGGAGGAAGTCTCCATCAAGTCCAACTGCCCATGAGAGAAGAAATGTCTCTGATAAATCTACAGCAAGTCCTCCTACACTCCTCCTTTTTTCCGTCACTCGTCTTCCTATTTCCATTACTAGGGTACAGACACCAGCAAAGGGTCACATCTCCCAGACAGCAGCCAAGAGTTTCATTAAAGCCGCTTAATGTTAATTAGCTACAGATCATATATTTTGCCGTCTGTGATGTTTGTCATTTCGATCTCTGAAGAAATGTTCCCTGCATTGTTTTTGCACATAATGAAAAAAAAGTCGGAAGAGATTAAAGGTGTGATATTAGATTTGTTGGCGTCAGAGCTGAACCAAACCAGCTATTTATCATGTTTTTTATTATGTTTATAGAAATACAGGTATGTTAATTATGTGTGTGTGTACGTTAGTGTGTATGACCCTACATGACTGATCGCCTCCACCAGTTCACTTTCTCCAATGTCTGTCTCTGCATGTTGTGCATGTGCGTTTGTTGTTTCCGCCTCACAAACAATGGCCGATTTATAAGATTACACATGTTTACTCTGTAATCAGTGTATGTGTGTTTGGGTGGGTGGGTGTCAGAGAGAAAGTGTGGCGGCCTTGCGATGCCATGCCGAGGATATTTATCTTATTGCAGTGAATTCCCAGAGTTCTCTTAATTTTTCCCCTCTTTCTCCACCTCCTTCACTTACTTCTCTCTCTCTCTCTCTCTCTGTCTGTCTGTCTGTCTGTCTGTCTGTCTGTCTGTCTGTCTGTCTCTCTCTCTCTCTCTGTCTGTCTGTCTGTCTGTCTCTCTCCTCCCCTCTGTCCTTCAAAGGAGACCATTGAGAGAAAAGCAAACAGGCTTGGCGGGGGCAACACACACACACACACACACATACACACACACACCGGCACACACTCGCTGCTGCCAAGGGTGTGTTTGTGGGTACAACTTATTTAGTGTGGTTTTTGGAGTTTGTGTGTGTGTGTGTGTGCGCATGCATGAGTATGTTTAAGTAAGTGTGTATGGAATTCACATTACAAAGCCACCAGTGTGTTTGATCGGATCTAAGATTTAAGAGAATGTTAACTGAGTGTAAAGCTATGTTTTTAGTGTGTTAGCATCACCGTAGCACTGACCTAATTTACTTTACGTTAGCATCGTTAGCTTTGGATTAGCTCTCTGCTTCTACAGTTGTAAGTGTATGGAATTTTGACTCAGCTTGCCAAAGCTCCTTAGCTCCAAATTAGTGTCGTTTTCACTGGGACCACAACCAAAACCATCACCTCAGACCTGGCTCTCTCTCTCTGTGTGTGTGTGTGTGTGTGTGTGTGTGTGTGTGTGTGTGTGTGTGTGTGTGTGTGTGTGTGTTGGGGGCTTCTCAGGTCTCTGGTCTGGACTGCATCAAGTGTGTGGTTTAATGTTGGACTGTAGGGACACTGAGTGTGTACTGCTTGTGTGTAGGTAAGCAAGGGAATACACATGTGTTTGTGTTTCAGTCTGCATGTGTTTGTGTGTCATTCTGGGGGGAAAAAAGCTGCTTAGCTTCTTCTCTTTCTCTGTCAGATGAAAACCATTCTCTTTATTTTCAGGAGCTTTTCTTAATTCAGGATAGAAAAGTAATGGAGCGTCATTCTTAGCAGCAACGCATTTTTGGGCATCTAAGTATGATTAGTAGCATCAGCAGCATAATGTTGCAGCAGTTAATTTTCTTTGATCCACACAAATGTCGGATCAGCCATTACAAACTTATTCTGATTCAACAAGGTTCATAGGCATCAACGATAATTTTAAATTCTAGTGGAGATCGCAAAGTTTCCAATGATATTAAATATGTCAGGTTGAATTTTTAAGAAAATTTGTATAGATGCACAAGAGATCGAGGCGCTGGTCAAACCGCGGTATAATGTAAAAGAATTCAAAATGAGAAAAACAGAACTCTAAAATCTTGTTTTCATTTCCAAGAACTAGGAGTACTTGCAGAAGTGTACTGAAGTACTTTTGAGAATATCGACAACCTCCATTGAACATGAACCTACTGTAAAGAAGCTTTAACTTAGGGGAGGAAAAAACAGATGGAGTGTGTGTGTGTGTGTGTGTGTGTGTGTGTGTGTGTGTGTGTGTGTGTGTGTGTGTGTGCGTGCGTGTGCGTGCGCGCGCGTGTGTGCGCGCGTGTGTGTGTGTGTTTGTGTGTCTCTCTGTGTGTGTGTCGAGAGCGAGACTTTGAGGGGTCGAGACAGAGACTTTGAGGGGTGTAGACCGAAGCTAATTTGTAGTCAGGATCTCTTTGGTTTTCGTTTGTCAAGATTAGACCAGAAGCAGATAATGCATGATTTACAAGCACGCACACAAGCACGCACGCACGCACGCACACACACACACAAATGTATTCAATCAATTACATGTAGATGTACATGTAGAGCTTATAACTAAATCCTCAACTAATGCAAATTAAATTCTGCATTTTGTATGTCCATGATAATATCAAATAAAACAGAGAAGCAATAAAAATTTGTGCAATTTCTGTACACACGGATGATGATTGACATGGATGAATATCATTATGAAAATTGATTTGACTTTAAAATGTATTATATGAATGCATGGTCTTATTAACCAAAGGCTGATAATCTTGTACCTCTGTGCCATAGAGCTCCATTGCTCCACTATTAAAAACACATTATTAAGCCACACTGTTGCACTGGGTGACATGTTCCTTTATCACCATGAAAACACACACACACACACACACACACACACACACACAAAGTCAGGAAACAACAACCTGTCTTTTCTTACTGTCCTATCCGGTCATATTTGATCATGTAAAGCAATGGCAGTAATGAAATTGAATTCAGCCACATGTTTGGTATTTAGCTGTGTGATGCTAACCAGGTTTGGAAAATTACATTTCATTTTACACAATTTTTAGTCCTGGTATTTTTTTGCAAAGATATTTTTCAGTGAACTGCACCTTATACTATATCACTACAATAACAAGAAACAACAACAACCATGTAGGGATGTCCTGTAGTGTCTCTGCTGGAGGCACACAACTGGGATCTGGACCTACAGGGTCAGGGTTATGTGATAAATGTTTAGACAGTAGTTTTCTCCACATGAATATATATTTTATTGTTTTAGCAAAAGTTGTTGCATTTCTTTAAGACACAGGGCTACAGCAAAAAGGAAAAGTTAAACGAACACACTCAGTTTGTGTTCATTTAACTGTTCCCACCATACAGAGGAGCTGGGAGGAGACTCAGTGGGAGGCTATGGCGCCACCAGACATGTATTCACTGTTAGTGCTAGGACATGTTATGTTTATGATGGTTCCTATGATGTAATATCACAGCCACCACAACCATATTGTTGATATTAGTGGCATCCAGATTCGGCATTAAACGCTTTAATGCTACAATCCTTTAATTAATTTGAACTAAATCATGTTTCTCATGTCATCTGACATTGTTTTGTCTTCGTTAATTACAAGTGGACTCATGCAGAGCCTGAGAACATCTTTAGGCAGGGCGAGTTCAATTCTATAAAACATTTCAGCAACAAGTGCTTTACATAATTAAAGGCATTCAGACAAAGTGCAAAAGAAACACACTACAAATGGACATTTAAATGCAATTTAAAAATAGAATAAATTAAAAACAAGCTAAAATGGAATAAGACAGGTATAAAATACAAAAATAAAAGTAACAGCATCGAACAGAAATATGTAACAGGCATTCTCTAGTCATACTTGTGCACGTTACTACATTTTATTAGGCTAGGAATATAGCAATTTCTGTTTTTTTTTATTTTTTTATTTTTGTCGCTTCATCTCTGATAATTGGCTTTTCAAACAGTTGAGAATTTCAAAGCATTTGACTAGATGACAAAGACTCACAGCAGTCTGCTGAGCAGCCAGCAAAAGGGCCCTAGCTTCCTTATGATGACTAGGAGTCTGTTTGTTTTTAATGTCTGGGATTTTACAGGACGTTGCGTTCTTGACATGACATATTATTACTCTCATTTCTCCCACCGTTGTTTTCTCGTGCCGCAGCAAATGACAACACACTGATAATAAACTAACGCCACACCTCCAGAGAAGCCTTCTGCTGAAGGCCTGTTAAGCTTTAGGACCATTTCACACTGGGTGCGTGGCATGAGCGTGGCGTTTATGTTGCGTGTCAGTTGTGTGGCGGCTGCGTGGCGTTTTCTATGTCTTTGCACACCAGAAACGTGTCTGACACGGCACTGCTGCTGCTAGCCTTGTCTGTACACATGTATGTTTCCCATTGATCAAATATCAGAAGTAATAGCCTGTTCTTCAACTTTATTTTATCAATATTTTTGTGTTTGTACATTTGTTTGCACATTTCGAGATATATATATATATATATAATAAATATGAAATGACTGCACTCAAGCAGTAGTATACTTCATGTTTAACATAAATATATACTGATTTGATATACTGATACAACGTCTGCGTTATTGACGGCAAAATAGGCTACAGAATATTTCGTTCAGAATTTACAGGTGCAATATTTGAAAATCAATAATTATTATTATTTATTTTTTTAAATTACACTTTTTTTAAATTAGACTCGAGCCGCGCCTGAGATGTGCGTGGCACGCAGGCAGTGTGCAAACTCTAACCTGTTAACATGGGAGCCGAAATATAAACGGACACGCCACGCAGGCAGTGTGCAGGAGCCCTTAGTGCGTAACTTTTTTATATTAATAAACGTCTGTTACATTCAAGCCATTGCCAAATGAGTTGCTACAAAGCTAATTAAGACTATCAGCTCCACACAACTCTCTCTGTGTTTCTCAGTATGACTATGTTCAGAAGATTGTGTCGTCCGGCGACTTTCGCGCGCAGAAACTCGAGTGAAGATAATGACCTCTTCTGAAGAGTCCATCATGTTTTTTTAATCCTCCATGTCTTCCTTGGCTACTAGCAACTGCATGGAGGAGGGGTGGGGGTGGTGCGCGATTACAGAAGGCTTGTGTCCTGTGGATGAAACAACAGTGGTGTTGTCATTGCTTAGAATTCCTCATGGGGGCGACAGAAACTATACTATACACTATAGCTGTAAGCTTTAAAGCGTAAATTCACTTGTTTTTATTAAGAGTTTATGATTGACAGTTATGTCAGTTCTCCAGACCTGCTCCTCTGTAAACACGTAGCTGGCTGCAGAGATGGTGATAGTAACTGAGTTTCATTCAGCTTTCAGTCGTGATCAGGAAAACACCCCCGAGGCTCTTGTTGTGCGTCATATTGAATTGAAAGTCAAATGTAAATAATATGAGAGACAGAACATCCCGAATAAATCTGATCCCTGGAGCAGAACGCCTGCTGGACACACAGCTGGACTCACATCTGGCTCTGCGTGAGTGTGTACGTGCATAATCATGTGCGCATTTCCTTTTCTTACACATATGTTCATCTTTACAGATGTACACATGCATCAACATGTGCACACAGTACAGTAGTGTGTATTCATGCAACAACCATCCGTGTGTGTGTGTGTGTGTGTGTGTGTGTGGTTGTGTACGTGTGCAGCCTGGGAGGTTAGTGTCAACTGTTAATGACAGGCCACTGTGTGTGTGTGTGTGTGTGTGTGTGTGTGTGTGTGTGTGTGTGTGTGTGTGTGTGTGTGTGTAATGAGTAGAGAGAAAGGTTCTGTGTGATTATAGGCCTCCTCTTAGGACCAGAGAGACTAAATATGGCTTCAGACTAAACACTGGCCCCACACACATATATGCTCACACACACATGCTCACACACCACACCACAGACCACATACACATTGGCAACATACAGCACATATGAAGAAAAAAGTCTGAAAATAACCATGAAGATATTTTTATGATCAGACAGGAGTTATCTTCACCGTGTGGGTTACTGTGTGTGGAAATGAATCCGACTCGCAGATCATCAAGTCCTAAAATCCTTTGGGGAGTTGTGTCATCAGGTATCTTCATGTATTTCCAGCATGAATATTTACAATTGGATATGACTCCAGATTGCTGTGTCCACTTCAAGAAAAATAAAGGTTTTAATAATTACTGATAACTTACTGATAAAAGCCTAAAATGTTGCTAACTTGTGTTTTCCCACAACACACTTTACTTACTTTATTGTCACCGGGAATCCTCCATGCTGTCTGTCACTACTCAGGTGTCATAATATATAAACTTCACCTGGTAACAGTGACACCGGTAATACATTGTGGCATCCATACAAATTTACTGTACTTCTTTTAGCTGTTTCAGTTGTAAACAACGAGCGTCACAGTATAGAATGGAGAAAAAAACAAGGATATTATGTTGAAAATCAAGCTAAAATCGTGGGACAATAAAAACTAAATAAATTGCAAGACAACTTGAATTGTAAAGTTGATATCACAATTACTCAATTAAGAGAAATGATTGTGAGGAAATGCTACTTTTTTTAAAGGACAATTCCGGCGCAAAACGAACCTAGGGGTTATTAACAGATGTGTACCCACTCGATCGCTCTCTGGGACGTTTGTTTTATATGTTTTCATGCTAATCCAATGTGTTTGTAGCTTGAAAGACACTAGCGCGGACCGCTGATTAGCTTACAACACTAGTATTCGGGGCACAGGGAAAACCAATTATTATATATATTATATACTATTTACCGTTGAAGTGTGGTGATATTTTGAGCCTTTTTAGTGGTATAAATAGCGATTTGATTTTACTTTCCCTGTGCCTCGAATACTAGCGTTGTAAGCTAATCAGCGGTCCGCGCTAGCGTCTTTCAAGCTCCAAACACATTCGATTAGCATGAAAACATGTCCCAGAGAGCGACAGAGTGGGTACACATCTGTTATTAACCCCTAGGTTCGTATTGCGCCGGAACTGTCCTTTAAGTTCCTGCTGCCGTTGAGTGAATCTAATAACCAACACTGGTTCAATGGTAATTAGGAAGCAGCTTTTTGCAGCTTCTTCTGTGATCACTGGAGTTTCAAAGCATTTTCAAAGCATTTGATACGATTTCAAAGACTAACAGCAGCCTATCAGCACACAGTGAGAGTGCTGTAGCTTCCTTGTCATGACCAAAACACATTTTTATTCTTTATGTCTCAAACCACAGGCATCTGTTGAGTTTTTTTTTTAATTTTAAAGATTCTTTTTTAGGTTTTTCCGACTTTTAATTTTGTCAGGACAGCTAGGTGAGTAAGGGGAGAGAGAGGGGGTAGACATGCAGGAAATCGTCACAGGTTGGATTCGAACCCTGGACCTCTGCGTTGAGGCATAAACCTCTCTGTATATGTGCGCCTGCTCTACCCACTGACCGAACCCGGCCACATATAATTTTATTTTATGAGTCTTTTACATTACTTATTATGCTACTTTTCCCATCATAGGTTCCTCATGCAGCATCAAACAACTAATAACTAAATAAATTGTGATATATGCTGCTGTTCTTTGTCCTATGAGATAATAAACTAAACATCTTCCTTTTTTGAGGTGTTTGTCAGGTGAAAAATTGGTGACATCACTTTAGGCTTCAGGACATTTTGATGTAATTTATTTTCTGACATATTACAAACCAATAGATTGATTAAGGAATTATTCAGCAGATGAGTCGATAATAAAAAAAATATTTGGGAATTAGTTACTAGCCCTAGCAGTGACACACAGGTCTTGCATAACCACACACCTTAAATGGAAGGTCTCTGTTATGTAAAAACTAATAACACAGGTTTGAAAAGAAAATGTTAGAATGTCATTTTAATGGTCCGCATTCAGAGACCAAAAAGATTTGCATCTTGACTTTCCTTATGAGAACTTGAGACTTGAATTGCCCTTAAAGCAGCAAGTTATTCATGTCAGCAACAGACACGGATGTTTGACTTTGCTGCAAAGCTCTACATGCATACATTTGATAAAGTCAGATTACAGTTTATTGTAGTGCAGTAGAGGGTAGAGCATGCAGTGAGTTTTAACTCAAGTAGCTGTGAGAAAATGTGTGTGTGGCAGGCGTGTCAGTGTATTTTCTTGCACCATTGAACTCTTCGACGGGCCAACAGAGTTCATATATATTTTGGCTTTTGACTGGTTTAAAGCAAACACACACACTCCGCACTCGCAGCTGTTCTGGTGAAACGGGCCCTTGGGTTAAGGCACATCACATTCTATTAATACACGCTTGCTAACATTGTGTGTGTCATGTGTGTGTGCACGCAAAGTCTCTTTGGGAGGTTGTCTGAGTGTGTTTGCATCAGGACTGATCGTGTGTGTGTGTGTGTGTGCGCGTGCGCCTTGCTTTAGGGCGTGAGTGTGTGGTGTCAGTGTATCGGTTTGAACTTTGACACTGACCACACTTCCAAACAGCTGTATCAGCCCTTTATGAGGTGTGTTTGTGTGTCTGTGCGTGTGTGCGTTTAAAGACCTACAGTATATCCTTCTTCTCCCCGTCCAAGTTTCCGTTCACCTGGCTTGACCTCCGCATGCAGGCAATGTGATGTCACGTCCAGATGTTTCCAGCTGTCCCAGTGTAGTTTGATAAGAGAAAATGTTTCAGTAACATAAAACATCAAGATTCTTACCCACTTTTCCCTTTTACCGTCTTTACTTTCAGTATCATATAAGAATTTGCATCATTGTATTCCAGACAGGGGAAGTCATAAAATGTAAAAAATCCTCTGAGAATATTTCAGGGCTGTAACAATTTTTTTTTTTTTCAACTTTAAACACAGTTGTATTTTAGCCAAACTGGAGTTTAAAAGAGGAAAAATAATTAAATGTGACATGTATTTTTTCGTGAGGCCTACGGTGTGAATGAGCTCAAAACGTGTTGGACTCCTGTTAATCAAACAACCGTCAAAAGGGACTAGTTTAGACATGAAGCACTGTGTGAACACAAAAGCATTGACTATTCATTTGCATCAGAAACATACAGTCAACTCCTAAGTGTGACTCAGTTTAATTTGATTATTTCACGACTAGTATCATCCATTTCTTTCTCTTTTTGAACTCTTCAGTGTAATTCTGTCATGTATGTCTTCTTCTCTAGCTGAATGTCCACACAGTAAAGTGTATTCTTCTTGTAGTTCGAATGCGGTCACGGTTTGTGTGAGCAAATGTGAGCTCAAAGGAAAGATTCAATGACAAGTGTTTCTTTTTGCGACACAGTTGAGACTAGCTGTGCTGCCAGGTGTGGACTGTGATCTGCCTCAAGTGTATGTGTAGACACAATGTGGATATTTCTGGACACAAGATACTCTGTCTGATCGGGGCCAAATTCTCCAGTCCAGCCTCCACCCAGAATCCCCTCTCTCCTCCATCCAGCTGGACGGACCAAACCCCCTCATTATTTCAGTCCTGGGTGGGCCCAGACTCAACCAGCGTGTGTGTGTGTGTGTGTGTGTGTGTTTGAGGTCACCTCTGAACCTGTTGAGGTCAGCTCCCACAGCCCGGGGCTACTGGTGGCCTGGGACTCAGTCTCAGTGTTAATCCCAGGTTTGGTGTCACTGCGGTGGGTCATGCTCTGTAATTTAGTCCCCTGCTCCGTCTGGGGCCTCTGGGCCCTCAGGACCACCCAGCACACTTCAGCAACTACCTACCTCAGTGTGTGTGTGTGTGTGTGTGTGTGTGTGTGTGTGTGTGTGAGCGAGAAACAGAGAGGGTGTGGATTGAGGGTTTTGCAAAAAAAAAAAATGTGTTTGTGCTTTTAGGTGTAAGTGTGAATGCATGTAGGGAGAGGCTTAAGACGTGTGTGTGTGTGTCACAAGGAAGTTAGGATATTGTTGCATGTATTTTACTTGTTTTGAAGTTGTGTTTGCACATTGGGGAGGATATGTGTGTAGGACTTAAACCAGTGTTCCTTTCGATAAATCGACTATTCAGCAGTTTTTTTTTTGTTAAAATGGTGAAGAACGCCCTTTTCAATTTACCAAAGCCCAAAGTTAAATATGTCCAATATGTAATATATTTACTGTAATAAATCCAAAAATGGCCACAATTTGTTATCAGATATTAAGGAAACATGCTAAGTTGAAATTCTATCTTTTCTGACAACAATGCTAATTCCAGTATTTTCTCCTTTTGAAATTTCTGTTCCGTGACGGAATGTCTGTTTGTGTTTTGGCCTGTGTGTTGTTATCAACTGCCCAGTTAGGGGTTGCCAGATATACCTGTAAACACGTAAACCCAGCGCCCTACAGCTGTAACGTCAGTACATCGATGAAAGCAGCAAACAAACTAACAGGATCAACGGGGATAGATTCTACCCGACCTAAAAAAAACGGCATGTTTCTTAAAGTTGTGTGACCAGAGACGTAACAAAACCCGGGTAAATATTGGAGATGTATTTGAAAGATGGAGAAAGCTTAGAGACCAAACGGACGCCGAGTTCGCTAATTTCCTCCTGAACAGGTAAGCATTAGCTTCAGGCTAATTTATCACAGCTACAAGGGACGGGCATTGTATGTCATTTCAACAGTTGTGTAGCTACTCACATAGAATTATATAGCTAGAGTACCCGAGTTGGTTACTCGCAAAAACAATTGAGACACAGCCAGTAAAGTGATCCCGACTGGTCCTGGCTAACGCCGCCATGCTAACCCTGCTAACTGCTAACGTTACCGAAGGACCATGTCAGGCGGGCCACGGCTGTTTACAACATGTAGCCTGTTCAGCGGCAGTAGCCGACAACGGTGAGTTATTTGAAGCCAAGAGAGGGGGGCTGTAAATCGGGAAGCGATTGTTGCCGTAATTCTAAGCCAATAAAGTGTGTTCCGTTGGGTGAAGAGGATGGCAAGGTAGTGGTATTATATTTTTAAGCTGAGGAAGTGTGTCTGTCCGGCGTGTGGAGAGGACAGCGAGGTTGTTGTGTTTTTAGCGGTTTCTTCTCTAATTCTAAGCCAAAAAAGTGTGCCTGTCAGTTGGGTACAGAGCTCCGCGTAAGCACAGGCTTCTATGACTGTCAATATAGCCAATATCTAACGTTAGGTACTCCGCTGTGTTGTGAAGTAATGTCTGGCTATGTGAGTCAAGTGTCTAGCAACATTGTTGTGGATGCTGTGGTCTCAGCCTGGCAACCTCCGTGAACTTCGGATCTGGGGAGGAGGGGGCGGGGAAGACGACTCTCCAGTATTTTGAATTTGTACTGCAGTAACTATTTTAAACACTAGCTGTCAGTATTACATATTGCACCTTTAAGTTTTAAGCGTGATTTATACTTCTGTGTAAAATCTACGCCGTGGCTACGTACGTAGGTACGTGGAAACACGGACCTACGCCGAACCCTAAGCCAAACCCTAAGCCAAACCCTACACCGTAGCCTGACGTGCACCTCTCGAAAAATGTAACAACACGTCGCTGCGATGTTTCCTGGTTCTCCTTCTCCATAAACAACATGAAATCAAGGAGAGGGTTAACTTTTCCTGCTACAGATTTCCCACCGTGGTCAAAAAACACAGAGGAGTCACTCTCTCACTTCTCCCCCGCTCTACCACACACTCCCCACACACACACGACACACACACACCAACGCACAAGTATAAACTTCACTACGGCGGAAGCTCTGCATGGAGCCTCTGCAGAACCATAAATCACGCTTTACAATTAAATAGTTTTGTTAAAGTGGTCATATTATGCTTTTTGGCATTTTCCTTTTCCTTTATAGTGTTATATATCTTTTTTTGTGCACCTTATAGGTTTACAAAGTGAAAAAGCCCAAAGTCCACCCCAAAGGGACTTACCATTCACCAACTGCTCCAAACAGCTCTATTGTAGTCCAGCCTTTACTTCCGTGACGAACGTGCGTCACTTTGTAACACGTTATAATGCTCGCCTAGCTGCTAGCGTGGCGCTCCCTCATACTCTGCTTCTGACTGGCTAGTAGTCCTTACCTAGGTACTGCACATGTGCGACTCCCAACAAAGATGGGATAGAAGTGAGAGGTCTCACTCGGTAGCTAAAACAGAGAGCTCAACACACAGGGTGAAAAGAGGAGCTGCAGCAATGTGCAGTACAACAAAAATATGGTGTTTTTTGAAAATTAAACCATGTAAACCTATTCTGATATAACCTCTAAATACAATTATGAACCTGAAGATGAGCATAATATGAGCACTTTAAACACAGTATATAAAAGTATATAATTGAACCTCTTAAAATCCAATTTCCCCGTTGTTATTCCTCTGAAGCCTTCAGGTCTTATTCTACACTGTCTGACAATGTCATATATATTATTTATCCGCTTGTCACAGCTCTTAATTTAGGATATTTGATATTGTGCGTGCATGCGTGCGTGCATGCGTACCGGTGTGCAGAGGTTTCATCCAGTGGTGTGTTTTTGTTTTCATCTGCCCATATTTCAGACTGACATCTAAAAAAATAAAAGAGACATATTCATCATAGATTGAGGGAGGGAGGGAGAGTGATGGAGGGAGGGTGGGTCTCTCACACACACGACCTATCAGCGGAGAATAAAGCTCTTTGTTCGTGACCGTGTGAACACGCGTGTCAAAGAAAAGCAGAAGGCCTCCCTCTCGCAGCCTCGCCGTCCCAGAGAAAACACAAGAGTTAAGCCGGCTCTTTGACGGAGCAGGACAGCCTCATAAATCACGGCGCCGTGTTTTAGCAGCCGTCCGTACTGCTGAACGATGGCCTGTTAAAGCATCTCTGACAGCTTTGATTGGGGAGGCGGTTAAAAAAGGGAGGCTTTGACTTTATTTTTCTTACCAAAAAAACCCCAGACACCTTCTCACTTCTTGTATTTTTACATTTCAGACATTAAGCTCACACTCATCTGGATCACCTTGAAGTGAGTGAACCGGTAGAATAAGCATCAACTTCTGGATCTCCAACATCCATCATTCCTGGTCAAAGAACCTCTGGAGTGTCATGGAGTCTGATAGCTATTCCCGATAGGGATTATCAGTGAATTTTGATGAGGTGTTTTTGGTCTATGCACCCTTTTCCTTCAACCTGTCTCATTCTTCATCTTTCTGTGATTTCCTACATCTCCTGAAAAACGCTGCAATAAGAAAACCTCACCTGCATTGCAGCTTTACTTCAATGGTTTCCTGTAATGTGTTATCCTCTGTTGTATTAATATCTTTTAAGAGAGGATTGTCACTGTGAATTTGTCCTTTGCCACACTGTGCATTTGGAAACCGCTCCAATGTTTTGTGACACTGTCACAATATACAGTGTAAAGGATAGGGTTTGATATACTCTGAGGTAAGATATCCATTTAAAAAAAATGTCTTGATCTGCCCCGATCACTTGCAGATCAACCTGGGAGATAATTAAAGCCTAAGTCAAGAAAAACCATTGCATTGCATTCTGGTGTGTTTTCTGCACAAAGGCAGCTTAAGAAAGAAGACTTTACCCTTTTTATTCTGTCAAGTGACATAAAAAAATGACATTTCCTCGGATTGCTGAATGATCTAAAAAAACACTACTGTATCTTGAGCATTTAACTGTCCATATTTGGTGAGCTGTCCTCTGGAGGTATGACAATTAAATTTAACATCAAAATAGCATCAGAGATGGAAAAATACCATGTGTGTTTAACTGTTTAAGGCATCAGTTTGTTAATGAACTAAAATAGCGTTTAGTGATTGATTATTAATGATTTTGAGCAGTCTAAAGCAGGATAGGGTGTAGATCTGAAGAGGAGGTTGTGGTTTTTAGCTTGGTGCGTTCCAGAGCTTTCCACAGCAGATGATAAACCATCAGAGATTGGATCAGGTTGGGTTGCCACATCCTATCACCTAATCCCCCACTTCTCCTCTCCCTCAACACTCCAATGAGACTTGAGTAAACAACAACCTCTTTTTTTCCCCAATTATTTAACTGTCTCCATGTTATCCTTTCTGTCTCCACTCACCTTCTCTAACTGCCTTTTCAGTCCGTCCGTCTCTCTCATTTCGGCTCTCACTCTGTTCTATCTCCTCCTGTCTCGTCCCCTCTCCTCCCGTCTTATCAGTGAGTGCAGACGGACCGTGTTATCAGTATTGTGTGTGTGTGCTTGTTTTGACCACAGACAATAGTGGTTGCTGTCTGTCTGTCTGCCTATCTGTCTATCAGACACTGGGAGCGGAGATGCTGATCACTCCTTGACTCGTCCGCCAGATCGCTCTGTCTCCACCGCCTGCTGCTTGTTTACGTCCCAACTTAACCATCTAGTACCTCTCTGTCTCCTTCAATTCACTTCAGTTTGCTTCGTTGGCATGAAATGCATCAGGCTAAATGCTCTACTGACACTGTCTCTTTTACCACTTATTTGAATGCTACAAATTTTTCAAAAGAAATGAAGCATCTGCACTTATTGGAGAACATCTGGTGAATATATCTGCCCATTAACCTCTTACAATATGTCTAACATGCAATACCACACAGCAATGACAATATGTAAACTCCTTAACCTGTTAACCTGTCAATATGTCAACCTGTTACTTACCAATTGCTTGAATATTTTAGAGACTTCTAAAGGGGAACTCCACCGATTTGTCACATCAAAGTCTATGCCTTGAGTACTAACTGCATATGTGGAAAAAAAAGCAGGTTTTGAAGAAGAATGCTTGGAGAAACGATATCTCTGGTTCTGCTGCATTGATTTTTCTTTAACTCTCCGTCCTAAGTCCGGCAATGTTGCAGGAGTGCAACGATAAAATCACACAGAATCAAGATTCATGTATCTACAAAATGAATACAGATGACTGGAGAGGCAAACGCCAGGAGGAAAAGGCAGAGATGTGTTTTGGGGGAAGAACTGAGCACATCGTATGTTTGGCATCTCTGTTCTCTGCGTGTGTTGTGTAGTCTGATAGTGTAAGCTAGTGTCTGACAATTTGTAGTGTTTAGGTTAACTCCCTGCAACCCATCATACGCCCCTGCTGTGTGTGTGAGTGTGTGTGTGTGTGTGTGTGTGTGTGTGTGTTTCTGCAGGTTATTGGCAGCAGACATCAGGATGTATAACAGCTGAAAGGAACTTAAACGAGACACATATTTAGATATTTAGGCCTCACCACTTGAATTTCTTTGCACGTGCGTGCGTGTGTTACTAAGTGGAACAGTGAATCTGTTACAGTGCTTTCATTACTGAGGAAATGTGTACCTGTGTAAGTAAAAGCACATTTATTAGTGTGTGTGTGTGTGTGTGTGTGTGTGTGTGTGTGTGTGTGTGTGTTAGTCATCCTACACCAGGAAACGGGCTCTGTGATTCTAGCCGTCGTTAAACTGAGATTCTAATTGGCTCTTTAATTAAGACACGGAAACACACACGCACACACACACACACACACACACACACACAGCCACCTATATAGCACATTCATTTGACCCTATCATGGACCTTTTCTACCGTTTTTTTTACTTTGTTCACTTCTCTTATTCCTTCTCTCTTCCCTAATGCTACTGTTAATCTGTCTCACTCATGTCATTCCCTCTTTTTCCTTCTTTCTTCCTCTGTTTGCATCTGTCCTCAAACTTCACTCCCTCATCTCTCTCAGCTCCTTATAATCACTTGATATTCCTTTCCTGTCATCTTTGTCTTTCTTCTTTATCTCTTTCTTTCTCTCCGTCTCTCTCCTTGTCTCTCTCTTCCTCTTTTGCCCGTCCCATCATCCTCCAGGGAACGAGTGTTCTGCCACGTCGCTTTCTGCCAAACAGGCTACTGTCATTTTCCACTGACACAGATAGCACAACACTGTGTGTGCGTGTGTGTTTGTGTGTTGTGTGCGTATACCCATGTGTTTTCATATGGCTCTGTGTGTGTTTGTGTGTGTGGCTTGGAGTTCATCCATGCTGCTTGCTGTGGCTAACTGAGCAGGAAACATCTAATCTGTTGGCTCTTTGGAGCACACACACACACACACACACACACACACACACACACACACACACACAAAGCTTTGTTTCCGCCTGTGTCATTTTATCTGGCACTGAGTTATTTTCGAGCCATGTTGACTTTTACTACTTTACTACTTTACTTTCACTTGACAGGAGCTCATTAATGTTTTTGTCTGCGCAGTCTCTGTCTCTCTGTCTTCTTCACTGATATCGAAGTTGCTCAGAACACAGTTTCAATATGTCGTCCAATAAAAATACACCCACAAAAACAAATTAAGATTCTTCTTCATTCACCTCTTGTATTGCCAAAAGTGTATCATGAGAACTGCCTTGATAACAATAATCAAAAGGCAGTTGTGTTCTTGAAATTAAATCCTGAGTCCTCTTTATCTGAGGCTGAGACAAGACCGAGTAAAAATGCAGTCGATTCTGAGACGAGACCTTCAAAAAGTGGTCTCAAGACTAGCCTGTAACAATTTTTACATAACTGCCTAATTGTCAATATTTTTTACATAATAGCGGTTTCTTTGTTTAACTGCAATTAATTGCTAACATTAGCTAAGGTCCTCAGGCATATGACTGGTAATTGTTGATTTTGTTTAGATATGCCAAATTGTAATTATGTAAGTGATTATTGGTCGGACTATATATTTCTTTATTATTATTTCAATTGATAGTTGTTGGCACTTGACCCTATACACATTCATAGCAGGGGCAATTCTAGGATCAGACCTTTAGGGGGGCTCTGCTCCTAATGAGAATGTGACACGGATACAGTGCCTTGCAAATGTGTTAATTAATTAATTTAATTGTTTTTATTAGCTGATAATCTCTGAGCTAGCTACTGAACAACAACGTAAGCTAACGTTTTTTGACACTATGATCGAACTAAACCTGACACTTTATAAATCACAGTAATAACAACCAATTTGACACAATGTTCTCACATTCAGTAATTTTAGTTGCTTATGTTTCAATTTGGGTTCTAATCTGCACCATGAAATTACCAACTTCTTCTCTGAGGACTACCAACGTTAAACTTCACAAACCGCACTCCTGCTCTCCCTCTGACAGATCAGATAGAGACTCAGCCAAAGGCGGGAGTCTGGCACAACTTCCTCCGATTGGCCAACACTACATTTCTGTTAACCCTTTCCTTGACTGGGTTACAGGTGCATAGCATTGGCGACAGACACACAGGATATTAAACCTTTGAACCTGTAATTGTTTGTCCTCTGTCACTAACGGACAAGTTCACAAACTCTATCTTGAAGCACTAAAATGTATTTACATTTTTTAAATTTTCTTTTTTTTTATATATATCTACTTTTTAGAGATGATTTCTGAGATGAAATTTCGGGGGGGCTTGAGCCCCCTTTAAAAGGGTCTAAAATTGGCAATGGTTGATAGCAACAAAATGACATGGGTGGGTATAGTTAAAAAAATAATAATAATAAAAAGGCGTTGTTTACTTCATAGGCTGTGTTATTACATTATCTCTGTCACATAACAGTGATATAACCAAAATATGTATCTGGGATTCATCCAAAACTTTAATTTGTATAAAAATTAATAAGAAAGAGACAATTATATTGTTAAAAGCAATTATTTCTGAGACAATTAATTGTACAGCAAAATTTGGAATTGTTACCACTCTACTCAAGACCGGTCTCGAGACCAAGACCGATGTCGAGTACTACAACATTAGCTACAAGTACAGGTGAGAAAATACAATACAATCTATTAATGTTGGTTTGAGTAATACATCCAAAAGTTTGAAGGCTTATCGGACCCTAAAACACTCCACAGCAGTATGTAAAGCAGTCACAAAGGATTTTACATCTCGGGAAAGTTATTCCAGCAGCAATCATTTTATCCCCTATCTAGACAGTCATGAGGTTGACAGTAGAACATTGCCTTTTATGTTCCAAAGTAATCTTCTCGGAAGCCTTTTTTTTTTATCTGGACAACTTGTGTTTTTTTGTTGCTGGAGCCGTCTGCGTCATTGCCCTTGCTGTGCCAACACAGTGGTCACGCTGAACTAAACGAGGAGGCTGCATTTTAGAAACTGAGCCAATCACAGCAGTCAAACATACTGAGGTCCTGGGTGGTACTTCTGCTATTACCACAATCTTGTTATTAACTGTTTTATTCATTGCAGCTTTGATTTTTCTTTGACAAAATGTTTTTGCAACGTTTTTGAGCCATGTGAAAGACAAATGTGAACACAGCAACAAACTCCTTCTTGTTGTAGTTACCAAACCTCATGCAGTCAATCAGATACAATTATTTCATTTAAACCACAGCAGTTAACGTGTGTGTGTGTGTGTGTGTGTGTCTGTGTGCGTGTGTGCGCTCTTAATCATGCGTTTCTATAGATAAGGCTGAGCATGGTTTTTGTTTGTCTTTTTCAGTACGTGTCTTGCGGCTTTGGTGCGTGTGTGCGTTTGAGCGTGAATATACAAACAAGACTCTTTGTTTGTGTGTGAGGTTTGTAGCTCCAGGAGTAATGTCAAATGTTGGCTGTCATTAGAAGCTGTTGGTCTGTTCTTTGGGATAGCATACCAGATGGATGGAAAGAGAGAAAAAAGAGTGAGAAGAATATTTGAGTCCCCCGATTTCATCACTCTGTGACAAAATTCTGTCAGCTCAGACTTTGTGACATTACACGGAGTTGCTGAGATGTACGCCAGGATTAAAGTGTGTAAGACACAGCGAGATGTCCCTTTATTTATGTTGAATAGAGTCCTGACTTTATTACAGACACGTCAGGAGGTCACAACCCCAGCAGCTTCTACTGCAGGTTGTTTAAGGTCACCAACAGTTCAGCTGCTTTGTGCAAACTTGGGTTCACAAATGTGCACGTTGTTATACACCACGTGTGTGTGTGTGTGTGTGTGTGTGTGTGTGTGTGTGTGTCTGTGTTTGTGTCAGCCTATGTGCAAGCTTTGGTTCACATATGTGTGCATGTTCTGGTTTTGTGTGTGTGTGTGTGTGTGTGTCTAGGCTAAATGTGTCTTTGTGTTCTCTCAGCTGGCATCAATCAGAGTGTGTGTGGAGCTGAGCTGCTGCCAACAATGGAGCCCTTCACTGGACCTGGAGTCTTTTTTTATCAACACACACACACACACACACACACACACACATACACACACACACACACACACACACACACACACACACACGCTTTCAGAGACCCCGAGGGGAGGGTGGTTGGGGTCGTGCGTGTGTCTTGAGGGGGATGAAGCTGGTGTGTGTGTGTGTGTGTGTGTGTGTGTGTGTGTGTGTGTGTGTGTGTGTGTGTGTGTGTGTGTTGCATGGTAGAAGTTGTGTATGAGGATGTAAAGTATTAATGTACATGTAGGAGTTCTTGGTTTTATGCGCCTGTTTCAGGTAATGTTTCTATCTTTGTGAGAAGAGTCACATGTTGGGAGTATGGCTGGGTATTGACTGAAAATGTTCCATAGTGTTGCCATTATGATACCTGAGTTTTCAGTATTGATACCACAATGATGACCTATGATGGGGAATATATAACCTTTTTTTTTCTTTTGTTCAAAAACATGCTAAAATGATCAATTGCGTCTGTGTTAAAATACTTTGCCCCAACGAAAAACAGTATGAAGTCAGAAAAGTTTCCTGATTTTGATCAGGAAGTATTTGATGAACATGTGAAGCAGTCAAGCCAATAATCTAAGCATTCAATATATATATAAAAAAAAAATATATAAAAACTTTTAATACTGAATGCTACAGCCACAGGTCAGTCTGTACAGTTCTAATGAATGCAGCCGTATTTGGTCCTCACTTTTTTTAAACGCAGAGGATGAAGACTTTTTTAAAGGGGTTGGACATTGATTGTGGTAGTCAAGGTTAGATTTACACAGTGTGTGTGTGTGTGTGTGTGTGTGTGTGTGTGTGTGTGTGTGTGTGTGTGTGTGTGTGTGCGCACGGCTTACTTGCAAGGTGTGAGTGACACGGCACCGATAGATGACCTCTGCCATGACTTTTTGAGATTACCACGGAAACGAAGTGAACTGGGGTTTAAGCTCCGACTGTTTACATCTTTGCGTGACAGAAGGCACTCATTCTCATGTACCTATATGTTTGTAGTTTAGTGTTACACAAATCAAAACGGCTTATTTTGGCAATTGCTGCCTAACCCTGACGCGCGCACGCACACGCACACACACACACACACACACACACACACACACACACACACACACACTTCACAGTCTTCCATCTCTGTTTTTGCAGTATCAAATGGCGAGCGCTGAATCCATTTGTCAAACAAACTGCAGGCGTGCGTTGGTGCTCGGGCCTGCAGATCACTCATTTATCTGAACACACACTCGTCCATTAGTCCCAGATCTGCTTTCACCTCTTCTTTTTCTCTCCGTCCGTTCATCTCTCCTCCTCCTCCTCCTTCTTCTCCCATTTCCCTCTTCTCTTCTATTCCTCCTCTTCGTCCGGCTTGTCCTTTCTTGTTGTCCTCGTCACCATCCGTCTGGACCTGTCATCACTCTTTCGCACCGCTCCACTCCTCTCCACTCCTCTCTTGTTGTAATGGAGGGATTGACCCCTGGCTGGAGGTCAGAGTTCACCTGGTCGCACCACACCTTTATTCATGCATTCACTCGCTCTCTGTTAAACAGTTCTGAGCTGTGTGTATGGTAAAACCCAGAAGAACTTAAGCTCCACTTGTGCTGCTTTTCCTCGTTTTTCATTTCAAAGCCAGTATTCAGTTTCTGTTTGCTCTTCTCCATCTTTCTGAACTCTGCAGTTTTTGGGAAAACATGCCATAGGAGCATGCAAATGCTGCAGAAGCCAACCAAGTGTCAGGGCAAGTCATCCGAGCAGAGGTGTATAGCGAGCAGTTTATTTGAACTCTCCTGTGTTTCGTCCTTTTAGTTCACTTCAGCTGAGAAAGAAGCAAATCTGTAATTAAACTGGACAACCTGAACATGGGATTGTCAGTCCTCTTATCAAGAGTGGTCTGATCTGTTTAATCTTAAAACTATAGGAAACAACCGTAAAACTAAACGGATTATGGGTAGAAAGACATGGATTCATTTCCTCCTCCTTGGAAACCCAATCATAACACAATGACGTCTAGACTGATGCTCATTTTCTATATGCTTTATTCATTTATTTAATAAGGTATTGTTAAAAGTGTTAAAAATAATTTGAAGGAATATTTCACTAAAAGTATTTGGTTACACTTTACTTGAAGGTATCTACATAAGAGTGACATGACACTGTCATGAACGTGTCATAAACATTATAAACAAGTCATAAACATTTATGACATAACGCTTCTTTTAGTAAGTATCATTGGGTTTTTGTCATGACAAGTTATGGTTAGGGTTAGAGTTAGGGTTCATGTGTCATGACTGTGTCATGACAGTGTCATGTGTTCATGACATGACATGTCATGTCACTCTTATATAGATACCTTCAAGTAAAGTGTTACCAAATATTTATAGTAAAGCCTGTAGTCTTGAAAGGTGGCTCTGAAAACTGTCCATAGCAACTTCTCAATCCACTCTTACAACATAATTCACTTACTTCCCTGACGCTGTCTTGTATGTTGAGTCTGTTGCAGGCGTTTAGTTTCCCCACAGCAGAGCTAATTTGACTAATTTTGTGTCCCGCCTGCTCATAGCTCCAAAACTGTGCTAGAAGTATCGTATTTACTGATTTATTAGCAA